>NC_132895.1:33194260-33199260 GCF_030463535.1 Salminus brasiliensis | reverse complement strand
TTTCCCTTAAACACACACTCGTTCAAATGGATCATTAACTGAGGAGGTTAGAGCCGAGTGTTAGCGCTCGCCGCCAAGGCAGGACCTTCAGCACCTTCTAGGCCTCGACAGAAGGTTTATCAATACACTATGTGGACAAAAGTATTGGGACACCTGTTTGCACCACCCTACATTTAGGCGAAAAGTTTGTGGACACATCTCTCCAAGCCAGACGTACTGGATGAGCTTTTGGGCAAAGGTTTTTGCAGCCCCCATTTTGGCCAAATGTTTGTGGACACATCTCTGTAAGCCAGACGTACTCGATGAGCTTTTGGGCAAAGGTTTTTGCAGCCCCCATTTTGGCCAAATGTTTGTGGACACATCTCTGTAAGCCAGACGTACTCGATGAGCTTTTGGGCAAAGGTTTTTGCAGCCCCCATTTTGGCCAAATGTTTGTGGACACAGCTCCGTAAGCCAGACATACTTGATGAGCTTTTGGGTAAATGTTTTGGTACCCCACATTTTAGCCAAAAGTTTGTGGACATAGCTCTATAAGCCCAAAGGTTTTTGGACACAGCTCTGTTTGCCAAATGTACTGGATGAGGTTGTGGGTAAATGTTTTGGCACCCCCATTTTGGCCAAAAGTTTATGGACAAATCTCTTAAAGCCAGACGTACTGGATGAACTCGTGGACTTAGGTTTTGGCAGCCCCCATTTTGGCCAAAAGTTTGTGGACACAGCTCCGTAAGCCAGACATACTTGATGAGCTTTTGGGTAAATGTTTTGGCACCCCACATTTTAGCCAAAAGTTTGTGGACACTGCTCTATAAGCCAAATGTATTGGATGAGGTTGTGGACAAAGGTTTTGGCATGCCACATTTTGGCCGAAAGTTTGTGGACACTGACATACTGACACACCGCACTGAATGAGCCTTTGGACCAACCATCTTTTGGCAAATAATTTTAATGGTAAGTGTGTTTGATGGCTGAGTTGCTACAGTACGGCCTCCAAGCATGGTGGAGGTAGTTAAAAGTAAAAGCGCGTTAGCTCGAGGCTTAATATGGGTTCGGGCCACGAGCCTATTGACTTTACTCGCATCAGAGATCTTCAAGGCAGGATGATGGTAAGAAAACAAGTGAAAAGAAAGTTCTAGTTCAGCTGGTATTTTAAAGGTTTTCTGGTGGTTTTATAGAAGCGGTTCATTATATTTCCATAAATCAGATCTCTCCGGGTTGAGAGAGTTTATGAGATTTAATTATACGGGTTTCCTGCCGTCGGTCATGATTAATCGACAGCACTGAGAGAGAGAGAGCGACGGATGTTTTTCTTCCACATCACTCATTCATGAGCCCCCCTCGGTGCTTGGCCCCTGACATTGCCGCTCGAAGCGCTGCATTAACTGTGTTGGATATCTGAGTGTGTGTGTGTGTGTGTGTGTGTGTGTGTGTGTGAGCGCATGAGGTGTGAAAGAGCTTGGTGTCATGTGCTTACTTACCACTAGCAGTGTGTGTGTGTGTGTGTGAGCTGTCTTGTGGTGCTTGGCAGAGAATGATGGAAATGTGTGAAATCCCGGCGCTCTCGGATTCAGGGAACGGATGGCGTGCAAAAGTCTGTGCACCCTTCTTATGTCGCAGTGAGGCAAATGCACCGGTAACACCTGACCAACCACAGGTGGAGAACACTTAGCACACCACTTAACAACACCATAGCAACCACCCATCAACACTATAGGAACTACCTTACAATTAACCAGAAAACTCATAGCAACCACCTGGGATAGCATAGATTTTGCCTAGCAACCATCTAGCAAAACCATTACCTAGCAACACTATAGCACCCATCTAACAACCACTTAAGTACACTATAACAACCAGCTAGGACATCATAGCACCCATCCATGACCATCACAGCGACCACCTAGCAACACTATAGCACCCATCTAACAACTACTTAGCAGCATCATAACAACCAAATGGAATACCATAGAACTCATTTAGCAACATCAAAGTGACCACCTAGAAACATCAAATCAACCACCTAGCAACACCACAGCACCCATCTAACAACCACTTAGGAGCACCATAGCAACCAATTTGGATATCATAGCACCCACCCAGCAACACTATACCACCCATCTAGCAACACCATAACAACTAACTGGAATACCATATCACACATCTAGCAACATCACAGCAACACAGCAACCATATCACACCTAAAACCACTTTGCAACTACGTAAACATCATAGAAACCACCCAGCAACCACCCAGCAACACTCGAGTGCCCATCTAACAACCACTTAGCAGCACCATAGTAACCACCTAACAACACTATAGCACCCACTATAGCACCCATCGAACAACTGTAAAGGAGAATGAGAGAGAGAGAGAGAGCGAGAGAGAGAGAGAGAGGCACAAAACTGTTGCAGTAAGGCAGATGCATCATTATAGTGTGTGTGTGTGTGTGTGTGTGTGTGTGTGTGTGTGTGTGTGTGTGTGTGTGTTAAAATGAGAGAGAGAGGGGGAGCGAGAGAGTGGGAGAGAGAGAGGGAGAGCTCTACATACAAATTAAAGTCCAAATGAGAAGCTTTCAGTTTTATAATAAACATCTAAACACCATCCAAGAGAAGTGACTCTCTCTCTCTCTCTCTCTCTCTCTCTCTCTCTCTCTGCCTGTTACAGACTACAGAACCCACAATCACACAGTACACACCACCAACACCTAACCACCAGACAGAGAGAGAGAGAGGCAGACGGAATCATGGAATGCACGATAGAGAGACATAAAAATAGAGGAAGGAGAGAGAGAGAGAGAGAGAGAGAGAGAGAGGGAGAGAGAGAAAGAGAGGGAGAGAGAGAGGGAGAGAGAGAAAGAGAGGGAGAGAGAGAGGGAGAGAGAGAAAGAGAGGCTCTACAAGTAGAAGAGCTGAGCCATACCAGAAAGAGAGCGCGAGAGAAAACAACACCATGGCAACCACCTAGGAACACCACTGCAACCACTAAGTGACACTATAGCACCCAACTTGCAACCACCTAGAAACACCAAGCAACCACCTGGAATACCATGCCCCCCCCCACCCCCCCAGCAACAACATAGCAACCACCTGGGATGTCATAGAAACTGCCAAGCAAACCGAATGTAACTCCTGAGATACCATAACAACTGCCTAACAACCACTTAGTGACACTATAGCGCCAAAACTAAAAACCAGTTATCAGCACCAAGCAACCATCTTATGCAACACCATAGCACCCATCTAGCAACCACCTGGGGTACCATGGCAACCATCTAGTAATACCATAGCAATCACCAAACGACACCATAGCAAACACCTAGCAACACTATAGCACCCATCTAACAACCAATTAGCAGCATCATAGCAACCAAATGGAATACCATGGCAACCACCTAGTAACACTGTATCACCCATATAGCAACCACGTAGCACCACCAAGCAAGAACAAAGTAACCACCTGTGATGTCATAGGAACTACCTAGCAAACCAAATGAAACACCTTAGATTCCATAGCAACTGTCTAGCAACCACCTTGCAACAACAGCGCAACAATAGTGCCAAAACTAGCAACCAGTTGTCAGCATCAAGCAACCACCTGGGATATCATGGCAACCACCAAGCAACACCATAGCAACCATCTGGAATACCATGTCAACCACCTAGCAATACCATAGCAATCACAGGGCCATAACATCGCAACCACCTCACCCAGCACTCACACTATAGCTCCCAACTAGCCACCTAGCAACACAGCACCATAGCAACCACCAAACGGCACTGTGGCAACCACCTAGCACCACAATAGCACCCCACCATCTAGCAACAACTTAGCAAGACCAAGCAACCACCTGGGATGTACTGGCAACTACCTAGCAACACCATTGCAAAACCCCTGTAAAACACACACACACACACACACACACACAGCGAGTGAAAGAGAGAGAGAGCGAGCGAGAGAGCATAGGCTGAAAGGTAAATGACAGTGACTGTGCTTCATAACCACCTTATAAATACAGCTTTATTAATGGAGTCTAAAACACACACACACACACACACACAAAACACACACACACACACAAAACACACACACAAAACACACACACACACACACACACACACAAAACACACACACACACACACATACACATTTATCCCTTATTCCCAAATTCTCCTGGATGAATCTGCCCGGAAACCAGCAAACAACACACACACACATACACACACACACACGCCCCCCCAGCACAGTTGCATAACTCCGAGCAGAGCTCAGCAGCAGGCCGGCCTGCAGATGGTGATTTTAGCTGGTGTGTGTTTATGTTGGGAGCGCTGGTAAAAATATAAAGCGCTCTGGCCGCAGCTTGTCCAGCGTACAGCAGCCGGCTGGCACCAGCGACCTGCCAGCAAGCCAAACCACAAGGGTACTGGGGCAGTACACACACACACATACACACACACATACACACACAGGTTTCCTTGCCCCAGATTGCGCTGTGTGAGTTGACAGGGTCTGTGTAGCGAAGACAAGTACATCATCACTGCCAGGACAAAACCTTGTATCTCTTTTTTTTACCTGTTTCATGGGTCATTTAATCTCCAAAACACTACATGTCCAAATGTTTGTAGACATCCCTAATAGTGAATACTATGCACCATGCTTCCTAATGCCAGGCATGGACTATAGAAAGGGCTGTGGAGCAGTGGAGGAACTGTGTTCTGTGGGATGATGGTGGTGGTGGAGCTTTATCCAGTACTTTTGGATGGGGATGAGTTGGAGAGTTGGGGATGATGAGGGTCCAACATCCTGACCTCACTAACACTCCTGTGGCTGAATGCAATCAAATCCTCACAGCAGTGCTCCTCCGAAATCTGGCAGAAAGCTTTCTTCCCTGGACATTTCTTTAGGGCCAGTCTTCAGCTCCACTGTGGGGACTATTCTAGCTCTTTTAAGGCCCAGTCATGCAGCTCCACTGTGGGGATTATTACAGCTCTTTTCCTAAGGCCCA
>NC_132895.1:33181760-33189260 GCF_030463535.1 Salminus brasiliensis | reverse complement strand
GACAATGACTGGGTCAGAACATCTCCAGAACATCAGGCAGGTCTTGTGTGTTGGGTGTTCCTGGTAAGCAGGGGTCAGTACCTACCAAACGTGCTCTAAGGAAGGACAACCGGTGCAACTGGCATCAGGGTCATGGTTGCCCAAGGATGCTCACCTTAGTCTTGGTACCAGATTCCACGGGACACCTTCAGAGGTCTTGTGGAGTCCATGCCCTGACTGGTCAGACCTTCTTTATACCCACACAATGTTAGGTACTAGGTATTGATGTCGAGTCTGGGTTCTCCGTTAGATGGTCAGATTGTTCTGTTCAGACGACTGAGGGTTGGAGCATCTCGCAAATGGTACCAAGCTAATCCCATCTGGACCAAACTGGACCAACAGAAGGAGTGCTGTGGTACAAGTTTCGCTAGCACCACGGCTCAGAGGTCGTGATGGGGGATGATGGAGCTCTATCCCCTTAACTCTGCTCACCAGGCGATGTTGGCCGGCACAGGAGGAAGGTGTCCCAACACACAGTGCAGCGCCCCCCTGCTGCGAATGCCATTGTGTTACAGGTCAGAGTGCCCATGCTAACACCTGTCCACCCTTGAAAGCACCTGCGGTTCACACTACGAGTGGACAAAACTCGGAGCGACGGCATAAGGTGGACTGGCAAGTCGCGTGGACGGCCAGGTACAGGTGCAACGGATACCTGTAGGAGGTGCTGGAACAATGTTCTGGATCTGTCCAGTCACATAATTTCAGAGCAGATGCAGACTGATCCCACAGGGCCTTAAACACACACACCAACACCAACCCTCCCTCTCGCGCACTCGCTCACTCGCTCACTCACAAAGAAAAACACCAATTTGTGTCTTTTACTGAAAATCATGCGAGGCAGCAGGCGGCTTAGCGCCAAAAAGGAAGCGAAAAGCCCTCGCAGAGGAGTGTAATTGCTACGTCCAGCGCCGCCCGTTGTGGACTGGACAGTGACGCGGGTTTCATCGTTCTGGCTCGGACCGCCGGACCCGGAATGAAGCGACGACTGGGAGATCAAAGTGCGGAAAGACGGCTGTAATTTGAGGGGTTCTAACAGCTCAATTGAATTAACCGTACAGAAACCACCGTCTGCTTTAAGCAGGGTTGCCATTAAAGTGGCCAAAGGTAATTGGACGAATTAACGCTGGACTGCGACAGGGCTTGTATCGTGGGAAACAGGAGCCAGCCAACACGTCCGCATGGAGCCTGTCTGGGTCGCCCAGCCGGGAACCAGGGTGCTTTTTGTCCAGGGCTTCTACGTTGGTCCCACCAGGGTCGGTGATGGGACCAGGAGGGGTTGAGCATGGGTCGTATACCCTAGACAGGACCCATGTGAGGTTAGGGTGGGCTGTAACGATGGGGCCCAGTAACAACACATGTACAAACCCACTCGTGCCCACCTGCAGCCCACCATGCTACACTATCTGTCCAAATGTTTGTGGACACTTCTTCTAACAAAGGCTTGTCTAGTGCTTGTAGAGAAGAGGTACTGCCAATAGAATAGGACCCCCTCTGGAGCAGATCAACACTGATGAACCTGTTGGCACCATGCTGCCTAATGCCAGGCTGTGTGGGCTATAGAGGGGTGTAAAGCCCCCCACCCCTAGCATCAAGTCCTCACAGCAATGCTCCAGCTCCAAAATCTAGTAGAAAGCCTTCTTCCCTGGACAGTGGAGACAGCTACTCCAACAAAAGCAGGAGAAAGGAACAATGAATGAGCGGGTGTCCAAATACTTTTGTCAGTATAGTGTATAGCCCATGTATATATATATATATATATATAGGTTGGTAATTAGACAGTGATGCATACCGGGTAAAGCATGTCCCGTCATTCATGTACTGATGTTCGGAGGCCCATGGCATCTGGATAGCTGCACCCACACACACACTCATACACACACACACACACACACACACACACACACACACACACACACACACACACACACAGTTCTCCGGGCTGTGCTGTGCATAGACGGCGTGTCGGCTGTGTTAGCACCGTTTTAGCAGCGTGATTATAATAATCATAGCTCTCACTGCAGAGCTGCCATGGCTAGAATTGTCATGAAGAGTGTGTGTGTGTGTGTGTGTGTGTGTGTGTGTGTGTGTGTGTGTGCGAGAGAGAGAGAGAGAGAGAGTGTGCGAGCGAGAGAGAGAGAGAGAGAGAGAGAGAGAGAGAGAATTTTTATGGACTAAGTGTATTTCATATTTGAGGTGGACTGACGCTCACTACAGTGTGTATTCTTAGCTTGTGTATGTGTGTGTGAGAGTGTGTGTGTGTGTGTGTGTGTGTGTGTTTATATGGCTTGAATAGGCCAATGTTTGATCGTAGCAACACTTTGAATTGTACATATGTGTGTGTTAGTGTGAGAGTGTGTGATTGGTCATGTGAGCTCATATCTTATGTATATGTGTGTGTGTGTGTGTGTGTGTGTGTGTGTGTATGTGTAGGTTATTCTGGTGTTGTTATGAGAGAGCACGTTAGTGATTATGGCTCTAGCAATGACCGCACCATGGTTTATGCCTCCACACAGGGAAATGCCTGTGGCCTGTTGTGTATGTGTGTGTGTGTGTGTGTGTGTGTATATAGATGTGTGTGTGTGTGTGTGTGTGTGTGTGGATGTGACTGCTGTTCAGCTATCTATGCCTGAGTCTGGGTGAGGGTGTCTTTATGTGTAAGTGTATATGTGGGTCGGGTGGTATTGCGTATACGCTCATCTGTCTATACTTTATGGGTGTATGTGTGTGTGTGTGTGTGTGTGTGTGTGTGTGTGTGTGTGTGTGTGTGCTCTGTTTCAAACCCTAAACTCCGTAAATAACCAAGCACCATGCAGGGTGGAGCCACCCACACGCCCAACACACTGAGCATCTCTCTCTCTCTCTCTCTCTGTCGTCTTCCTCCACTGTAGCCGTCCCTTCACCGATCAGCCAAAACATTAAAACCACTGCCCGTTCAGGTGAAGACCACCGATGATCTGGAATCAGCCTGTGACGTTCTAGACGACAGCTGGGTCAGAAACTGCTAGAACAGTCTGAAAACTCTCAATTCGCTGGTTCTTCCCGCCCCCTGGGTTGCCAGATTTGCCTATTTTCCCCCTTAAAGCTGCGATGTTGGAAAGCAGTAGGGATTTTCAAGCTTCAGGGTTACTATGGCAATCTGACATGTTGTTTTCATCATGCCCGGGTTTCTTTCGGTGGTTCTTTCCCCCTAGCGGTTGCCAGATTTCGCCTTACTTTCCCCACTTTCCCCTAAACGTTAAAAATGTGAGTGAACATGGCGCGGTGGCGAAACTGCTAGAACAGTCGGAAAACTCTCAATTCGCTGGTTCTTCCCGCCCCCACTGGGTAGCCAGATTTGCTATTTCTCCCCCTTAAAGCTGCGATGTTGGAAAGCAGTAGGGATTTTCAAGGTTCCGGGTTACTATGGCAACCAGAGACACTGTTTTCATCATGCCTGGGTTTCATCCATCGCTTCTTTTCCCCTCGTGGTTGCCAGATTTCGTGTGATTTGCCCCTAAACGTACGTAGGTTGCTGGTTGCTGAACTGTTCCTTTCACTCTTGTTTTTTATTGGCTGTTCCACTTAATCGAATGCGTAAGGCCTTCAGTCCTGCTCCTGAAGCCCCAGCCAATGGGAGAGCTCGCCTGGCTGCATCAGGCCTGAGGTCAGCGTCTGCCGTCCGTTTCTTGGAGATTGACGGGAAGTGTTTGTACCTCACTCGCCGGCGAGGCCTCCGCACATTTCGCTTCTCCGTGATTGGCTCAGGGTGTGGCGCAGCAGGCGTAGGGGCGGGTCCTGCTTAATGATGGTGTGTGTGCTCTGTGCACGTTTGATCTGGTCTGCCCGGGTTATTTGGGGAGTGCGGGGATCGCTTGGTTTGGACTGTAATTAGACTATTTGGTCAGCAAGAGCGCAATCAGAGCTGTCTGGGTGGCGTTAGAGTGTATGCACACACACACACACTCACACTCACACACACACACACCCTTGCGTACACACTTGATGAGCTATAATTTTGTGCAACAGTGAATAAAACCCTGACTGAAACACAGAGGGAGGAACTGAAATACAGATACGGCCCCAAAGCACAAACGACTGTGGCCGGGTGTACGTGAGGGGATGTGTGTATATGTGTGTGTGTGTGTATACCCACCCAATCTCTCTCATTCACAACCAATTACCGCTCGTCCTGCAGTTACCAAGCCCCACCACTGGGGGTATTGAAGTGCCACTGTTATCCAGGTAATAATGGCTTTACACAACTGACATATACACTGTGTGTACTCGTTTAGGCTGTGGCCAGAGACCATCCCTACTACTGTGTAAGTCTGTGGTTGGGCTGTTTGATGTGGTCCTGCAGGCTGGCGTGGTCCGCAGCCCCGGTTCCCCTCTGAGAGCAGCGGCGTATTGAAAGCGAACGCTCCCAAAACCACTTCACAGACTCGGAGAAGTCTTTTGACGAAGGCTTTGTGCGTCAGAGCTGCTGTGCTGATCAATAGTGGGACCCGGGGCCGGTAACTGGCCCTCCTGAGCATGTTATGTTAGCCACGGAACCGCCAGCTTCCCAGCTGGGCTTGTGGGGGAAATGCTCGCCTTTGCCCCCGTCAGCTTGTTCATTCCTAACTCCCATCGACAAATGATTCAGTATCCGCTATGAATTATTCAGTATCCATTATGAATCATTCAGTATCCGATCAGAATCATTTAGTATGCACTCTGAATCATTCAGTATCCATTATGAATCATTCAGTATCCACTATGAATTATTCAGTATCCGCTATGAATTATTCAGTGTCCATTATGAATCATTCAGTATCCGCTCAGAATCATTCAGTATCCGCTCTGAAATATTCAGTATCCGCTATGAATTATTCAGTATCCACTGTGGATTATTCAGTATCCGCTATGAATCATTCAGTATCCGCTATGAATTATTCAGTATCCACTCTGAATCATTCAGTATCCGCTATGAATCATTCAGTAACCGCTATGATTCATTCAGTATCCGCTCTGAATTACTCAATATCCACTATCAACTATTCAGTATCAGCTATAAATTATTAAGTATCAACTACAAATTATTAAGTATCCGCTCCAAATGATTCAGTATCCGCTATGAATTATTCAGTATCCGCTATGAATTATTCAGTGTCCATTATGAATCATTCAGTATCCGCTCAGAATCATTCAGTATCCGCTATGAATTATTCAGTATCCGCTATGAATTATTCTGTATCCATTATGAATTATTCTGTATCCATTATGAATTATTCAGTATCCACTATGAATTCATTAGAAGCTCCTATTAATTGTACATAATCCACTATGTTTCTGCTGCTGCTGTGAAGCTGATATGCGAGGTATTCTAGGTGAAGAAGAGACCTCAAAGATGTCTCGCTAATTTACCATCATCATCATCCTCATCATCCTCATCATCCTCCCCTGTCAAACTCAGGAGACGTGTGTAGGTTCACTGGTTTGTTTGGACAATAAATAAAGTGGCCATATCCTGTATGTCTGTCTGGAAGAAGCTGGTGGGCTCAAACACTAAAGCTCTGTGAATGCTTCTGGGTGGGTTTCCTCGAATTCTCGCTGCTAACCTTCTGTGGAAAATTGCTCCGACGCAGTTTAAGTGGCCATAATGAAAGGAGGGGCCCCGAACGGAGCCGTTTAGGTCGTTAAGGCACTCGGCCCCGCTCTGTGCCCCCTTTCACACGCTGAACACTCCATTAACAGCAGTAATTACACTCCCAATTAGAGACGCAACCCGGGTCAGCAAAACACTACTCTGCTGTGCAGACCTCTTTAAGACCCACTTTAAGCTGCACCCACTGCTGACACAGATGTGCAAATGCACACACACACACACACCCACACACACAGCTTGTCTAGTCACTGTACACTGTCCCAAACACTGATGACCCTGTTGGCACCATGCTGCCTAATGCCAGGCGTGGCCTATAGAGGGCTATATAATCCCCTTGATTTCAGAAGAAAGAATGAACGAGCAGGTGTCCCAATACTTTTGTCCAAATATTTAGTGCATCTAAACACACAAAACTGAAATCCTGTCTTTTGAAATCATTTATAAAATGTTGTTAATAGAAACAGTCATTTTCAAATCCTCACTGTTAGGAGAACCTGTGTTCGCTAAGTGGTTGCTATGTCGTTGCTATGCAGTTGTTATGGTGCTCCAGGTGCTTGCCAGGTATTTGCTTTGCAGTTGCGATAGTATTTAAAGTAGGTGCTATGATGTTGCTAAGGGTGGTTGCTGGGGTACACCTGGTGGTTACTAGGGCGGTTGCTAAGGTATTTCAGGTGGCTGCTAGGCTATTGCTAAATGGATGCTACCATGTTGATAAGGTGTTCCTAGGTGGCTGCTAAGCTATATATAAGTGGTTGCTAGGGTGTTGGCTAAGGTATTTCAGCATGTTGCTAAGATGTTCCAGGTGGTCGCCATGGTAGTTGCTTTGGTATTTCAGGTGGTTGCTAAGATGTTGTTAAGTGAGTGCTATGCTGTTGCTGAGGTGTGTCTTGGTGGTCGCTATGGCAGTTGCTTTGGTATTTCAGTTGGTTTCTAAGATATTGTTAAGTGAGTGTTATGCTGTTGCTAAGGTGTGTCTTGGTGGTTGCTATGGCAGTTGCTGTGGTATTTCATGTGGTTGCTAAGGTGTTCCTAGGCGGTTGCTATGGTACATAAGGTGGCTGCTAAGGTATTTCAAGTGATTAAAAAGGTCTTCCAGATGGTTGCTTTGCCGTTTGCTATGGTGTTTTAGGTGGATGCTAAGGCGTTGTTAAGTGCATACTGTGCTATACTGTTGCTAAGGTGTTGGTATTGCATTGGTATGTCCATTTTTTTTATAAAGTGTTCCAGACAGTTGGCATAGTATTTCAGGTGGTTGCTATGGTGTTGCTAAGTGGTTGCTAGGGTAATGCTATGTTGTTGCTAAGATGTTTCTTGGTGGTTGCTAGGCAGCTGCCATGGTATCGCAGGTGGTTGCTCACGTGTTGCCAAGTGGTTGCTGTGGCACCTCACGTGGTTTGTTGGGTGTTACCTGTGTATTCGTGACATAAGGGGGGGTGCGCAAACTTTTGACGCTCACGAGCCGCTATATTAATAACATAGTAGTGAGGCAAGAGCAGCTGTAATTGACTGTAAATACGCAGGATGTGCGCGTGCGTGCGTGCGTGCGCGCGCGCGCGTGTCCCTTTAGAGCTTGAACGCCGGTCTGCGCTCGTGCCACTCCTGTCCACTCCTCCCCTGGTGGGCGGTGTGTGTGTGGTGGGAGGTATGTGTGTGTGTGTGTGTGTGTGTGTGTCTCGCGCTGTAACCGGACCTCCCCCGCGCGGCTCTTTAAAGAGTGTGGGGGTTGTATTTACCGGCGCTGAAACTGCGCTCGCGCCTCCGGGAGCGAAGCCTCGCGCAGCGCCTTCCATGGTGCGGGACACTTACACACTGGCTCGCGCAGCGTCGCCCTCGGA